>NC_057812.1:142513851-142524510 GCF_018294505.1 Triticum aestivum
CGAGAAATCCGATGATATATATATATGATCGGTTCTACGAGAAATTCTATTTATATATATGCATAACGTGTATAATATGTAGTAGAGTAAAATATGTTTGAAATGAAAAAATTAATGGAAAACACAAAATTAAAAGGAAAATAAAGCACAGACCCATAAACCCCATAACCTTACCAACCGGGACTAAAGGCCCCCAGCCCCCGGGCGCTAGATCATGCCACGTGGTGAGCCTTGGTCCCAGTTTGTGACAAACCGGCACTAAAGGGGGGCGGCTTTAGTTCCCACCCTTTAGTGCCGGTTGCAGAACCGACACTAAAGGTCCTTACGAACCGGAACAATAGCTTGATTCTGCACTAGTGAGAACATTCAATATGCTTTTTAGTTGTTGAATATCGCTTTCCTGTTATGAACTTTCCAAAAATTTACGCTAACGCCAAGAGAGCTTTTTATGATCTTGGTCTTGGTTATAAGACGATTCATGTTTGTAAGCACGGACCCATAGAGGTATGTGTTCTCGTAGAGACAATTATTCATGTCTGGTGAGTTTATGTTAGTGTGTCATGTTGCTTTTGTTGGTTTGATTTTTTGTAGAGTTGGAATCTTTCCTCGACATTATGGTGAAGATTTTGTGGTTCGATGACCTGCACTTCTAGGGTATCATCCCCAATCTAAGTCCATTAATCGCTCATGGCTTCTCATCTTTTCGGATTTCTGCCTCAAGGGGGTTTCAGAATCTTTTACCAGTAATCAAGTTTGTGAGCATGAATGAGTAGCGGTATCATAGTTCCGGTCCAATTGCAGTCCTTGACTGTCTTGGTGGTTCTTTCGGCTTGCAAAGGTAGGTACCATGAAGATGTTTTCAAGAGACTTCCTTGTAATTACGAGTTAGATTGTAACTCCTTGGATTTTGAATCAAATGTTGTACCTGTAACGGTTTTGACTATGAATAAAGTTGCATGTGTTTAGAAAAACAGTCGCCCGAATCCATCCTAGACACGCATTTCGCGTGCAAGATTAGACAAAAAAGAGCAAGAACCATCTACATAATTGTTATAATCACATTGTTTTTATACCCTACCAATGAACTGTGTAAATATCATATCATTGAAAGGCTTCGTTTGTCCAACTAGGATTTGAGACCACATATATGATTGAACTACTATGTGCTCTCACAAGATTCACACAAACTCGAATACAAGGAACTAGTATACAAGTATGTAGGTCTATCTGCAGCTCGATCAAATCAGACTTTGCTTCTTACTACTGATAGCTATTTTAGTGTTGGTTGTTGCATTTTGCCGGCATGCAAGCCTGATGCATAGCTAGCTAATTTTGCATGACATTATACAACATCCACATAACTAATCATGATCTCATTATTTTATCTCAATGTATTATATTTGCAGGAGGATATGAAACAATTTCGACGGAAATTAGCTATCATATTGGTCGAATCAAACCCGAATAAGCTAAAAGGAAGTCCAATATACTACCAATCTGACGATGAATCTAATTCTGAAGTTGAGTTCTTGTATAATTCACCCGACGGAGTCAAAGACAAACTACCTACCTCAATATCCATCATGCTCACATATCCACATAATTACTTGTTGGGTTGTGCACTACATCATATCGATCGATGATGCGATTGTTTGTAATAAGCAACATTTAGAAGTATATAATGCACCAGTATACATTATTATGATTCTTACCATCCATTTTTCAGGAATGAATGGATACAAAGCTCGACACCTCATCCAATGGGTTGAAGTATCAAAAAAATAAAGTTAATAGTGTATGGACAATGATTGTTTCAACATGGCCATGTGCATACTGGCATGTGATGAGGCATTATTATTCATAGATCCTCTTGAACACTTCATTGATCTACAATTTTTTTTGGAAGTTATCAGAATTAGTCATTCAATTTTTTTTGTATCAACATGTTTCTAAATACTTTTTCTTACTCTGTTCATGATGTTAAATTTGGCTTGAAGCCAAATATTCAGATGTTGGCAACATTGTTTGGTAACTGCGTGAGGTAGACAACAAAACCTCATCGTGCAACTTGGTAACTAACATCTCTTGCCCGTTCTTGTCATGATTTATAATTTCTAATATCTCTTGATATATCTAGATGGCAAAGAAAGTATGTTAAACTGTGTTAAACTGTGTAAAACAGTCCAACAACATTGGCTACGGTAATGAGTTGGGCTTGTGCGTAGTCCAGCCCATTAGGCCCATTTGGCTCCTTTTCTTCCTCTCGGTACAAGGCCGCCGCCGCCGCAACCTCCCAATCCAGATCTAGCGCGATGAAGAGGCGTGAGATGAGGCCGGCCAGACAGACGGAGTTGTTGGGTCCGGTGACGAAGAAGAGCAGGCTCGATGAGAAGGAGGAGGTGGTAGAGGATGCTAGATCCAAGGAGGAGCTCGGACGAGGAATAAGAAGACTTGTCCAATTTGTTATCGTTCACTCAGGCTATTCAGAGTCGAAAATAGGATTCATCGCTTGTTTCTCTCATGCGAGCCCAACTGGAGGAAGGCGATGGGGGCGGCCACCGCGTCCAGGATGCTGATGAAGAAGAGGGCGACAAGCTCCAAAGTCAGCGAGGTTAGCGAGGTGAAGGCGGCGAGCCCCAAGCCTAGCGAGGCGAAGGAGGTGTTGGCGGACGCCGAACCGATTGAGAAGGGCAGCAAGAACATGGCGTGTTGCGGAGAGAGAATGAGGAAGATTGTGGCCGACGCCGAATGGAAAAAGGAGGGCAGCAGTTACTTTACGTGGGGTGAAGAGGCAACGAGGAAGTGGAGCGGAGAGAGGGTGGCGAGGACAGAGACGTGGAAGTTCAGCGCGAATTACCTGGTGTTCATGAGGAACACTCTCCCTCCCCTGCCCGTCGAAGACTTCTCCACTAGGAATCCCTTCCTCCGCATGAACCAAGAAATAGCGGCCGCCCAATACAAGGCTAGGCATGAATTCTGCGACTAGGTCTTCAGCCGGCACGATGTCAGAAAAGGGTACTCAGAGTTCCAAGTGAAGGTCACGGACGACGGGGAAGTAATGGTCCCGGCCAAGTTCCACGACAACAACAAAGACAACATTGCCTAGAACCGGTTTCTGTTCATCAGGAAGCATGGATGGTTGCCGTGGTAATGAGATAGGGCCAGTTTCATAACAGCAATACAAGTTAACTTGTGTGTGAGGGAGATTGAGCTTCAAAGTTGTACTGCGTACTGGTGACAATATTAATGCTAACGATCTCCCCTTAATATTGTCAATGCCAATCTCAGGTACGGATCGTCTTCGCTCTAGCATATCTTGGATGGGACCCTTATATTGCATTATCACATATGCAGAGTTTCTTGTGGACACAAGAAATATATTGTCTTATAGACACACCTATTACATGACCGTATTTTCTGGCGACGTAACTAACTTGAGAATTTGAATTCGTGGACCCAACAAACAGCAGAAGTATACTATACTTTGGATGTAACTAACACAAGATTTTCATCACACGCGTATTTTATGGAAACATCTAGCACAATAACTCACATAACCACGTACTCGTGGACGCAACTTAGAGAAGAACATAGAACTGTTGCCACCGGTGACAAACTTTTTTAGAACGAAGCTGGTGACACAACTTGCTGCCAACATTAACTCCTCGTTGGGAATGCGACTTACCAAGCAGACAGGCATCATTTTCTTGCTCAATCAGAACAAGCTTGGTTCATCTTCAGCACATTTTTTTTCGCACGACATTCCTTTGGGAAATTCCCATAGTCATCATAATTATAGCAATGGGCCATTGCCTTATTGAACTTACAATTTTTTCTTCTACTGGAGCCATTGCCGTCTCCTTCCTCTTGAACTGGACTCCCACTCAGCCGGGGTCAACAGCAAGTGCTCGAGTGTTTTTTTTTTTGAGCATCCAGCAAGTGCTCAAGTAGCTCCTCATGTGGCGTCGGGCCGAGTAAAATATACAAGGAGCTCGAGACCATTCGGCGCTTAACGGGCCACTTGCTATTATTTTCGCTAGCGAGCGCCCACAAAAACGGATCGCTGTGTTTGATGGGCCTGCCCATCTTTGCTTCACTTTGCACGGTTTTAGGAAGCTTCCAGCAGCTTCCGAACATTTTTTAAAGTGTGAACCTTTTTTAAGTGTTGTAAAAATATAGAAGGAACTGTGAATACTTTTCTAAATTCCCGCAAAAAAATTACATTTTCAGGAAAGTTTTTTTTAAAAGAGTCATGAACATATTTTGAAACATGTGGACTTTTTAAATGTCATGAACCTTTTTTACAAATTACAAGTACATTTTTTAATATATTTTCATGATCTTTTTTAAATGGCATGAACATATTTTTAAACATGTTATAAATATTAAATGTTTAAAGCCAAAAATATATATTAAATATCACAAACATTTTTTTTGGACAAACATTAATTTTAAAGCTGCGCAAACAAACTTTTACATTCCACGAACATCTTCTAATGTGTCGTGAACATTTTTAAAAACAAAGTAAGGTATTTTTAAAAATATGCTTCAAAAAAATCTTCACATGTTTAAAATAAAGTTTTCATCTATCTCTAAAATATATCGTGTCTTTTCTCTAAAAAATAGAGAAAGAAAAGAGCCCAAAGCACATAAAGAAAAAACGGATGCACACAACAGGAGCGCATGATACATTACAGAGCCATATTCTCGTATTCAGTTCATGCTCTGCACCATGTTAATTCTTGTCACATCAAAAATAAGTACTGAAAGGCAAGAAATAATCATTCCTTTATCAGCAAAACCTGCATGTTTTTATCAACAAGTAGGTTCCCTGCTCTAAAACTACCTGTTAGTATCAATTCCCAAGTTCTCAGCCAATATAAGCATCGACAAGTTCAGGAGCACTGACTAAAATATACTTCTGGCAAAAAATAAATGGAAGTCAGGATGCCAATCAATCATCCATTGCTAGTAAGTGAGAATGCAAGGAGAACAAACAGGAGGGTGAATGTAATCATAAAAGCAGCAAAGGATAAGATGACACCCTGTGAGAAGGTCCTCTTTGACTGTCCAGCCATCTCAACTTCATTTAGCAGCCCCCTTATTTCGTCGATGTCCGAGTCCTTTGCAGCATGAAATAATCTGTTCTGAACCTCATCGAGTTTGGCGAGTCTTCTAGCTTGATCTGAATCCCTGGTGGACCAGATGAACCCAGTGACCCGCCACAAGAGGATTCCAACGTAAATTGCTACAATGCAGTCGGCACTATAATGGTAACGCTCCCGTATCTCCCTCTGGGCACTGTGCAGGACTAGAAACCATATCCCACCTGATATCCATCCCCCGTACGCTTCCTGCGAGGTGCAACATGGACATATATAGTTTTAAGCTGGACATCTATCCCTTTAGAACAAATGGATATTTATACAGGGATTAATTGACAACTCAAAAGTTAAACATAAAAACTGTCTGAATGTAGCGTGGCGTTCATATTGAAGAGAGGGAGATACATAACACCTAGCTGAAGTCTTCATCACAACAAAGTTTTTACACTACAAGAAAGACAATGGGCAGCCCCGTGCACGTAGCTCCCGCTTGTCCTGAGAAGGGTCCGACCACTTTGGGTCTATAAGACGCAGCCTTTCCCTATATTTCTGTAAGAGGCTGTTTCCAGGACAAGAAAGACAATGAATGGTATAAATGCAACAATAGCATAAGAAAGAGTGACGTGAACTGGTTGATGGCCTCTTTTACATGGACTTAAATGCAAGAGCCATGTTGAGCAATCACCTCTAAGGCTAATCCAGAACCACATATTAGCAAGGGTGTGCATATCACACTTGGTTGTGACATAAGAATGTTTGAACATAGGGGTGACCCTGGTGAGTCAATTTCATATCATTTGTAGCATGACATGCAAAAGTTAAAGAGAAGTTAGTTCTATGAAGATGACAACACAACATACCGTCCATGCCATAGCAGTCAGGACAGCAACAAACATGTGGCCACTATATATAAGATCATTGCAACCACCACCGGCTTTATTCACCAAATGATACCACGAAGGCCCCTCTCCGGCAGAGGGCCTCAATATGTCTACTAGGAAGCTCATATGTGCCCAATCAGGTCTATAGTGATCAGTGTAATTTTGAACACTGGCTGCAATAAGAAAATGATCCTAAACAGTTACTAGAAGTCAACCAAATTAAAGCAGCTACACCAGGAAGTTTCATAAGTTAAATGCTCTAACCATATGGCATATCCACTAGTATGACCCTGCGGATTGCACGCGGATCAGAAGCATACAGAACATAATACTTCTGTGCCCAAGCATGAGGATGATCAGGTATTTTATATCGAGCAGAAGCACACCAAGGCCTTACGGATGGAAGAATGGTAGAAAACAAATGTTATGGTCCAAAGAAAACGCCCGACCGCCATAACGAACATATACCTTGTGCCTATTCCAAGGCCAGGACCTTCAATGCAGTCAAAAAATGCCGAGAATCCCAACATGATAAACAACATCAAGTAACTATGTAGAGTGATGATGTGGGCTCTCAATAGATAAACCACAGTTTGAGGAAGCCTCTCGTTTAGTGCTAGAAGAAGCCACTGACCAGTGTCGGGAAGAGGAGCAGTAGATCTGTTAATGTTATTGAACATGTCTTAGTTCAGGTCTTTGAAGGCTGCAGAATATGTGCATGTCCCTAAAGGCACAGTATGCAGTATGATGTATTGCACTAAACACTCAAATACATGAAAAATGAACCTTTTGAAGAGTGTACCAAGAGTGTTGATGTTGCCAAGGACCAAGGTGGCATCCCTATATCTTATAGGCAATAAAAGTAAAGACGCAGGAAATTCTTTACATGAAAGTTATAAACCACAGAACCATATACAGCTTATGTGAGTCTGACAGTGGAACCCAACCCCAAGGTAAATAGATCACATGTACAAACAAAGTGGATTGAAGGAACAAAAGCAGACTCACATAAGCTTTATAAGGTTCCGCTAGTGTCAAATTACAATTCTCATGTCTTGGTTTCCATTAAAACTATATAAATTGCCTCTTGTTTTCACGCATGTGCGCTCACTACAATGAACAGACTATTGCGTTCACTGTTTTATGAAGCATGAGCTAACAGTTGCAGTTTATAAATCCCTTTTTTGAAAATCATTCTATTTCCTATCCAACCCAAAGCACCATTAATTCTATCCAATATGCACGAGTAAATTGCACAGAAGTACCACAATTGGGGCATTGGAAGCAGATTGGTACCAAGTTTGGTAATTTTTACATGTCAGTACCAAGTCTGGGGCTAGACGTTACAAAAAGGTCTAAATCGCATATAAACGTGTATTGACGGTCTATCTGACCGGCGGGGCCCGCATGTCAGCTGCCGATGTGGGATTCTTTTTGCAAAAACGCCCCGCACCTCCTTCGTCCTCACGCGCGGCAGGGCCCGATCTGGATCGAGGGGAGGAGCCCCTCGAGCCCGAGCTCCTTTGCCTCCCGTAACCCCCGCCCCGCCCTGGTCTCCTCCTCGCCACGCCTCCGGCCGGCCACCGGCGACCAGGACCAGGCCGTCCCCGCACCCTGCCTCTCTCCTTCTCTTCCTCCTTCCATTTTTTTCTTCTCTCTCTCTCTCACTCGAAGCTCTCTCACTTGACGCGCCGCCTTGGTTCCCGTCTTCTTGGACTCCGGCGGCCGCATAGCCTCCTCCAGCGCCCACGCCTCCTCGATCCTCGCGTCCTGCACCATCGCATCCCACACCGCCTCCTGCAGCTCCAGCAAGGGCGGAACCCCGTCGGAGGCCATCTCGCCGAGGGCGACGAGCGCGCTCCTGGGGTCCCCGAACCTGCAGAACCCGGCGACGGTGATGTCGTAGGTGGCGGCGTCAGGCCGGCGCGGGGAGTCGGGGCAGCAGAGCCTGCGGAGCATGGAGGCGGCCTCACGGGCGCGGCGCATCGCGAGGAGGTGGCCGAATAGCAGCCCGGCAACGGTTTCCGGAGACCGAAAACGTCCGACGTATGACCGGCAGCGGTGCCACTATAGTTATCCGTTGGGGGTATCAAACGAACTCCGAATGCGATGAAACTTGGCAGGCGACCTACTGACAACATAACAACACCGCATGACAACTTTCATCCCATTCCGAGAACATTTTCTGGCCACTTATAAAATACTATTTCGGACATGTCGCGGGCACGTGCAAGTGTGTCTGGGCTCAGAACGGACAACTGAAAGAACTGGGAGACCCGGACGGATGCAAGTTTTGAAAACATGATGATGTAATGCAGATGATGACATGGCAAGATGCAACTCGCAAGCAATGACAAGGCAACATCAACGAATAACTGGAAGACACCTGGCGCATCAGACTCGGGGCGTCACACATCATCATCTCGTCCTTAGCCAATCTTCGCTTAATCCGTAGCCCCTATTTTGAGTTGCAAATATTAGCAACAGAACCAGTATCAAATACCCAGGCGCTACTGCGATCATTAGTAAGGTACACATCAATAACATGTATATCAAATATTCCTTTCACTTTGCCATCCTTCTTATCCACCAAATACTTGGGGCAGTTCTGCTTCCAGTGACCAGTCCCTTTGCAGTAGAAGCACTCACTCTCATGCTTAGGTCCAAACTTGGGTTTCTTCACTTGAGCAGCAACTTGCTTGCCATTCTTCTTGAAGTTCCCCTTCTTCCCTTTAACCTTTTTCTTGAAACTGGTGGTCTTGTTGACCATCAACACTTGATGCTCCTTCTTGATTTCTACCACCGCAGCCTTTAGCACTGCGAAGAGCTTGGGAATTGTCTTATCCATCCCTTGCATATTATAGTTCATCATGCATCTTTTGTAGCTTGGTGGCAGTGATTGAAGAACTCTGTCAATGACACTATCATCAGGAAGATTAACTCCCAGTTGAGTCAAGTGGTTGTGGTACCCAGACATTCTGAGTATATGTTCACTGACAGAACTATTCTCCTCCATTTTGCAGCTATAGAACTTATTGGAGACTTCATATCTCTCAATCCGTGCATTTGCTTGAAATATTAACTTCGACTCCTGGAACATCTCATATGCTCCATGACGTTCAAAACATTGTTGAAGTCTCGGTTCTAAGCCGTAAAGCATGGCACACTGAACTATCGAGTAGTCATCAGCTTTGCTCTGCCAGCCGTTCATAACATCTCGTGTTGCTCCTGCAGCGGGTTTGTCACCTAGCAGTGCTTCCAGGATGTAATTCTTCTATGTAGCAATGAGGATAATCCTCAAGTTACGGACCCAGTCCGTGTAGTTGCTACCATCATCTTTCAACTTAGCTTTCTCTAGGAACGCATTAAAATTCAACGGAACAACAACACGGGCCATCTATCTACAACAACATAGACATGCAAAATACTATCAGGTACTAAGTTCATGATAAATTGAAGTTCAATTAATCATATTACTTAAGAACTCCCACTTAGATAGACATCCCTCTAATCATCTAAGTGATCGTGTGATCCATATCAACTAAACCATGTCCGATCATCATGTGAGATGGAGTAGTTTTCAATGGTGAACATCACTATGTTGATCATATCTACTATACGATTCACGCTCGACCTTTCGGTCTCAGTGTTCTGAGGCCATATATGCATATGCTAGGCTCGTCAAGTTTAACCCGAGTATTCTGCATGTGCAAAACTGGCTTGCACCCATTGTATGTGAACGTAGAGCTTATCACACCCGATAATCACGTGGTGTCTCAGCACGACGAACTGTAGCAACGGTGCATACTTAGGGAGAACACTTATACCTTGAAATTTAGTGAGAGATCATCTTATAATGCTACCGCCGAACTAAGCAAAATAAGATGCATAAAGGATAAACATCACATGCAATCAATATAAGTGATATGATATGGCCATCATCGTTTTGTGCCTTTGATCTCCATCTCCAAAGCACTGTCATGATCACCATCGTCACCGGCTTGACACCTTGATCTCCATCGAAGCATCGTTGTCGTCTCGCCAACTATTGCTTCTATGACCATCGCTACCGCTTAGTAATAAAGTAAAGTAATTACATGGCGACTGCATTTCATACAATAAAGCGACAACCATATGGCTCCTGCCAGTTGCCGATAACTGTGTTACAAAACATGATCATCTCATACAACAATTTATATAATCACATCTTGACCATATCACATCACAACGTGCCCTGCAAAAACAAGTTAGATGTCCTCTACTTTGTTGTTGCAAGTTTTACGTGGCTGCTACGGGCTTCTAGCAAGAACCATTCTTACCTACGCATCAAAAACCACAACGTAGTATAGTGATTGCTTTTTGATCTTCAGAAAGAACCCTGTTCATTGAAACAGATTCAACTAAACTTGGAGAAACAGACACCCACTAGCCACCTTGAAAGAACATGCGGTGCCCCCATGTTTGGTTTTGGTAATTGATGACAATCTATATGGACTAATGGTTGCCTTGAGTTATATTTGAAGGTTTTTTCCATAGGCTTTTCTTGGAGTACATGTGTTGGTTTCAAGGAGAGTTTGTGTCGACCAAGGTGCTATTCAAGGAATTATCCAAAGATTGGTCATGTGAGTGTTGAGCTTATTGCAAGCATGTCTTGGAGAAGAAGATTGTGTGAT
>NC_057812.1:142524520-142525740 GCF_018294505.1 Triticum aestivum
TTTTTGAAAATCATTCTATTTCCTATCCAACCCAAAGCACCATTAATTCTATCCAATATGCACGAGTAAATTGCACAGAAGTACCACAATTGGGGCATTGGAAGCAGATTGGTACCAAGTTTGGTAATTTTTACATGTCAGTACCAAGTCTGGGGCTAGACGTTACAAAAAGGTCTAAATCGCATATAAACGTGTATTGACGGTCTATCTGACCGGCGGGGCCTGCATGTCAGCTGCCGATGTGGGATTCTTTTTGCAAAAACGCCCCGCACCTCCTTCGTCCTCACGCGCGGCAGGGCCCGATCTGGATCGAGGGGAGGAGCCCCTCGAGCCCGAGCTCCTTTGCCTCCCGTAACCCCCGCCCCGCCCTGGTCTCCTCCTCGCCACGCCTCCGGCCGGCCACCGGCGACCAGGACCAGGCCGTCCCCGCACCCTGCCTCTCTCCTTCTCTTCCTCCTTCCATTTTTTTCTTCTCTCTCTCTCTCACTCGAAGCTCTCTCACTTGACGCGCCGCCTTGGTTCCCGTCTTCTTGGACTCCGGCGGCCGCATAGCCTCCTCCAGCGCCCACGCCTCCTCGATCCTCGCGTCCTGCACCATCGCATCCCACACCGCCTCCTGCAGCTCCAGCGAGGGCGGAACCCCGTCGGAGGCCATCTCGCCGAGGGCGATGAGCGCGCTCCTGGGGTCCCCGAACCTGCAGAACCCGGCGATGGTGATGTCGTAGGTGGCGGCGTCAGGCCGGCGCGGGGAGTCGGGGCAGCAGAGCCAGCAGAGCATGGAGGCGGCCTCGCGGGCGCGGCGCATCGCGAGGAGGTGGCCGAATAGCAGCCCGGCAACGGTTTCCGGAGACCGAAAACGTCCGACGTATGACCGGCAGCGGTGCCACTATAGTTATCCGTTGGGGGTATCAAACGAACTCCGAATGCGATGAAACTTGGCAGGCGACCTACTGACAACATAACAACACCGCATGACAACTTTCATCCCATTCCGAGAACATTTTCTGGCCACTTATAAAATACTATTTCGGACATGTCGCGGGCACGTGCAAGTGTGTCTGGGCTCAGAACGGACAACTGAAAGAACTGGGAGACCCGGACGGATGCAAGTTTTGAAAACATGATGATGTAATGCAGATGATGACATGGCAAGATGCAACTCGCAAGCAATGACAAGGCAACATCAACGAATAACTGGAAGACACCTGGCGCATCAGACT
>NC_057812.1:142990640-142997198 GCF_018294505.1 Triticum aestivum
CCCCTGGCTCCGCCCCTGTCTTCACCAGCATATCCTTCAAACTGCAGTTTCATTTTCTTCAGTGATCTTATTAGACATGCAGAAGCAATGTTTCCTTTGACAACATCAAGCGTAGACAAGCAGCCTCATAAGTTGCCTACATACAAGATTATGATCATGGAAGCTAAGCATACTCTATATTAGTACACACGAGAGCAGTGTGCTTAAGCTTTCTATTATGGACAATGATTCTTACAACTCTACAAAACCTCAAATAAAAAATAAATACTTCTGTAATTAGACACAAAATAAAGAGGAGCCTTACTGCCTTAGGATTTTTGTTTCGTATAAATGAATTCCATATCTGATCCTCCCAGTTGCCTGTTGATTATACTACCCTGCAACAATATTTTCCGAGACTGGTCATAGAATGGGAACTCCCAAATATCTAATAATCTCAAAATCTACCACAATAAATCGACCACAAGCATCAACAACCCCCAAATCATACCTATCGAACCAGAGCTCAGCGGTGGTTTGTGGCTGTGTTCATGGCCACGGGTAGAGGAAGAGCAGCCGCCCTTGCCGTGCTGGTCCCCTCGCCGCCATCCCCCGGATGGATTCCCGTGGCCCGCACTCGTGGTCGTTGTAGTCCTCTACTCTTCTTCGAAGGGCATCTCCTTGTGGTAGATGCATCACTTTACGCGTGCTCTTGCGGCTGAGCAACTGGTTGTCAACGGTCCCCTCCCTCCATGACACTTCTCTTTCGCCGAGCTTCAGCCAAAGAACCACTGTCTCAGGCGGCGGCAGAGCAGCCAGGGGGCGGAGGAGGAAGGGGAGGGGTCGGTCGTCAAGGTCACGGATCCGGATGACGACGATGGAGGCAGCCCATGGTCGGCGTGGGAAGGGCCGCGGAGGAGGTCATCGGGGCGGCGTAGAGGGGCTGCAGCGGCTGTTGGACAAGCACGCGTGGGCGAGCGCAAGGGCGAGGTGGTGCCGAGGATGGCGAGCGGCGGCTGATGAGATGAGGGGCAGGATGGGATTAGAGGTGGCGCTCGCGCTAACCCTACCTAGCCAGTTAAGGTAGAGGGATGTGCTGCGTGTGTGTGTTATGGTCTTTGCTCGACTTGGCCCATGTGCGGCTATGTGGGACGAGCGACGAGCGACGGGGGAGAGCACCACACGAAACGAACGAACGAAATGACAACCGAACGGACCAATCACGACTCCACAATAAGATTTGTTTGTCATGGTTTACTTGTTTGTTTGGAAAATCTATTATTTGTTTCCTGAAAAACTTTTATTTGTTTCTTGAAAATCTATTATTTGTTTCCTGAATTTTTTTATTTGTTTCCTAAAAATCTATTATTTGTTTCCTAAAGCAAATTGCATTAATGAGATAGATAGGTTGATTTGGATAAGTTAGGAAAGGTAGATCCGTGATCTTTTGTATATTTGGAAAGTACTGATTTTTTAAAAGAAAAAATAGTGGAGTAAAAAATAAACCAATAGATAAGAAAACCCATGGGAGGGGGTGGTGGGAGGTGGGAGGAAATAAACCGGATGAAAAAAAACCAGACGAAAAAAACCTCAAAATAAAGAGGAGCCTTAATGCCATAGATTTTTGTTTCGTATAAATGAATTCCATATCTGATCCTCCCAGTTGCCAGTTGATTATACTACCCTGCAACAATATTTTCCGAGATTGGTCATAGAATGGGAACTCCCAAATATCTAATAATCTCAAAATCTACCACAATAAATCGACCACAAGCATTAACAACCCCCAAATCATACCTATCGAACCAGAGCTCAGCGGTGGTTTGTGGCTGTGTTCATGGCCCGGGTAGAGGAAGAGCAGCCGCCCTTGCCGCGCTGGTCCCCTCGCCGCCGTCCCCCAGATGGATTCCCGTGGCCCGCTCTCGTGGTCGCTGCAGTCCTCTACTCCTCTTCGAAGGGCATCTCCTTGTGGTAGATGCATCACTTTACGCGTGCTCTTGCAGCTGAGGAACTGGTTGTCGACGGTCCCCTCCCTCCATGACACTTCTCTTTCGCCGAGCTTCAGCCAAAGAACCACCGTCTCAGGCGGCGGCAGAGCAGCCAGGGGGCGGAGGAGGAAGGGGAGGGGTCGGTCGTCAAGGTCACGGATCCGGATGACGACGACGGAGGCAACCCATGGTCGGCGTGGGAAGGGCCGTTGAGGAGGTCATCGGGGCGGCGTAGAGGGGCTGCAGCGGCTGTTGGACGAGCACGCGTGGGCGAGCGCAACGGCGAGGTGGTGCCGAGGATGGCAAGCGGCGGCTGATGAGACGAGGGGCAGGATGGGATTAGGGGCGGCGCTCGCGCTAACCCTACCTAGCCAGTTAAGGTAGAGGAATATGATGCACGTGTGTGTTGTGGGCTTTGCTGGACTTGGCCCATGTGCGGCTATGTGGGACGAGCGACGAGCGACGGGGGAGAGAACCACACGAAACGAACGAACGAAACGACAACCGAACAGACCAATCACGACTCCACAATAAGATTTGTTTGTCATGGTTTACTTGTTTGCTTTGAAAATCTATCATTTGTTTCCTGAAAAACTGTTATTTATTTCCTGAAAGTCTATTATTTGTTTCCTAAAAATTTATTATTTGTTTCCTAAAGCAAATTGCATTAATGAGATAGATAGGTTGATTTGGATAAGTTAGGAAAGTTAGATCCGTGATCTTTTGTATATTTGGAAAGTGCTGATTTTTCAAAGAAAAATATTGGAGTAAAAAATAAACCGATGGATAAGAAAACCCATGGGAGGGGTGGTGGGAGGTGGGAGGAAATAAACCGGACGAAAAAAACCAGACGAAAAAAACCTCAAAATAAAGAGGAGCCCTACTGCCTTAGGATTTTTGTTTCGTATAAATGAATTCCATATCTGATCCTCCCAGTTACCTGTTGATTATACTACCCTGCAACAATATTTTTCGAGACTGGTCATAGAATGGGAACTCCCAAATATCTAATAATCTCAAAATCTACCACAATAAATCGACCACAAGCATCAACAACCCCCAAATCATACCTATCGAACCAGAGCTCAGCGATGGTTTGTGGCTGTGTTCATGGCCCGGGTAGAGGAAGAGCAGCCGCCCTTGCCGCGCTGGTCCCCTCGCCGCCGTCCCGCGGATGGATTCCCGTGGCTCGCTCTCGTGGTCGCTGCAGTCCTCTACTCCTCTTCGAAGGGCATCTCCTTGTGGTAGATGCATCACTTTACGCGTGCTCTTGCGGCTGAGGAACTGGTTGTTGACGGTCCCCTCCCTCCATGACACTTCTCTTTCGCCGAGCTTCAGCCAAAGAACCACCGTCTCAGGCGGCAGCAGAGCAGCCAGGGGGCGGAGGAGGAAGGGGATGGGTCGGTCGTCAAGGTCACGGATCCGGATGACGACGATGGAGGCAGCCCATGGTCGGCGTGGGAAGGGCCGTGGAGGAGGTCATCGGGGCGGCGTAGAGGGGCTGTAGCGGCTGTTGGACGAGCACGCGTGGGCGAGCGCAACGGCGAGGTGGTGCCGAGGATGGCGAGCGGCGGCTGATGAGACGAGGGGCAGGATGGGATTAGAGGCGGCGCTCGCGCTAACCCTACCTAGCCAGTTAAGGTAGAGGGATGTGCTGCGTGTGTGTGTTGTGGGCTTTGCTAGACTTGGCCCATGTGCGGCTATGTGGGACGAGCGACGAGCGATGGGGGAGAAAACCACACAAAACGAACGAACGAAACGACAACCGAACGGACCAATCACATCTCCACAATAAGATTTGTTTGTCATGGTTTATTTGTTTGTTTGGAAAATATATTATTTGTTTCCTAAAAAACTTTTATTTGTTTCCTGAAAATCTATTATTTGTTTCCTGAAAATCTATTATTTGTTTTCTAAAAATATATTATTTGTTTCCTAAAGCAAATTGCATTAATGAGATAGATAGGTTGAATTGGATAAGTTAGGAAAGTTAGATCTGTGATCTTTTGTATATTTTGGAAAGTGCTGATTTTTTAAAGAAAAAATAGTGGAGTGAAAAATAAACCAGTGGATAAGAAAACCCATGGGAGGGGTGGTGGGAGGTGGTAGGAAATAAACTGGACGAAAAAAACCAGACGAAAAAAACCATCAAAATAAAGAGGAGCCTTACTGCCTTAGGATTTTTGTTTCGTATAAATGAATTCCATATCTGATCCTCCCAGTTGCCTGTTGATTATACTACCCTGCAACAATATTTTCCGAGACTGGTCATAAATGGGAACTCCCAAATATCTAATAATCTCAAAATCTACCACAATAAATCGACCAGAAGCATCAACAACCCCCAAATCATACCTATCGAACTAGAGCTCAGCGGTGGTTTGTGGCTGTGTTCATGGCCCGAGTAGAGGAAGAGCAGCCGCCCTTGCCGTGCTGGTCCCCTCACCGCTGTCCCCCGGATGGATTCCCGTGGCCCGCTCTCGTGGTCGCTGCAGTCCTCTACTCCTCTTCGAAGGGCATCTCCTTGTGGTAGATGCATCACTTTACACGTGCTCTTGCGGCTGAGGAACTGGTTGTCGACGGTCCCCTCCCTCCATGACACTTCTCTTTCGCCGAGCTTCAGCCAAAGAACCACCGCCTCAGGCGGCGGCAGAGCAGGCACGGGGCGGAGGAGGAAGGGGAGGGGTCGGTTGTCAAGGTCACAGATCCGGATGACGACGATGGAGGCAGCCCATGGTCGGTGTGGGAAGGGCCGCGGAGGAGGTCATCGGGGCGGCATAGAGGGGCTGCAGCGCCTGTTGGACGAGCACGCATGGGCGAGCGCAACGGCGAGGTGGTGCCGAGGATGGCTAGCGGCGGCTGATGAGACGAGGGGCATGATGGGATTAGAGGCGGCACTCGCGCTAACCCTACCTAGCCAGTTAAGGTAGAGGAATGTGCTGCGTGTGTGTTCTGGGCTTTGCTGGACTTGGCCCATGTGCGGCTATGTGGGACGAGCGACGAGCGATGGGGGAGAGAACCACACGAAACGAACGAACGAAACGACAACCGAACGGACCAATCACGACTCCACAATAAGATTTGTTTGTTATGGTTTACTTGTTTGTTTGGAAAATCTATTATTTGTTTCCTGAAAAACTTTTATTTGTTTCCTGAAAATCTATTATTTGTTTACTGAAAATCTTTTATTTGTTTCCTAAAAATCTATTATTTATTTCCTAAAGCAAATTGCATTAATGAGATAGATAGGTTGAATTGGATAAGTTATGAAAGTTAGATCCGTGATCTTTTGTATATTTGGAAAGTGCTGATTTTTTAAAGAAAAAATAGTGGAGTAAAAAATAAACCAATAGATAAGAAAACCCATGGGAGGGGGTGGCGGGAGGTGGGAGGAAATAAACCGGACAAAAAAAACTAGACGAAAAAAACCTCAAAAATAAGAGGAGCCTTACTGCCTTAGGATTTTTGTTTCGTATAAATGAATTCCATATCTGATCCTCCCAGTTGCCTGTTGATTGCAACAATATTTTCCGAGACTGGTCATAGAATGGGAACTCCCAAATATCTAATAATCTCAAAATCTACCACAATAAATCGACCACAAGCATCAACAACCCGCAAATCATACCTATCGAACCAGAGCTCAGCGATGGTTTGTGGCTGTGTTCATGGCCACTGGTAGAGGAAGAGCAGCCGCCCTTGCCGCGCTGGTCCCCTCACCGCCGTCCCCCGGATGGATTCCCGTGGCCCGCTCTCATGATCGCTGCAGTCCTCTACTCCTCTTCGAAGGGCATCTCCTTGTGGTAGATGCATCACTTTACGCGTGCTCTTGCGGCTGAGGAACTGGTTGTCGACGGTCCCCTCCCTCCATGACACTTCTCTTTCGCCGAGCTTCATCCAAAGAACCACCGTCTCAGGCGGTGGCAGAGCAGCCAGGGGGCGGAGGAAGAAGGGGAGGGGTCGGTCGTCAAGGTCCCCTCCCTTAATGAGATAGATAGGTTGATTTGGATAAGTTAGGAAAGTTAGATCCGTGATCTTTTGTATATTTGGAAAGTGGATTAAAATAGTGAAGTAAAAAAATAAACCAATGGATAAAAAAACCCATGGGAGGGGGTGGTGGGAGGTGCGAGGAAATAAACCGGACGAAAAAAACCAGACGAAAAAAAACTAGACGAAAGTGGTGGGACTATTCAAGCAACTCGTCCATTAGGAGTAGAGATATGGGCCTAAAAGCTTCTGACGTGAGCTTGGACTAGAGCACAGAAAGTTCTACCACCACTCCTCTCTTCTTGGTCTAATAATAAAGCGGGCCCTGTTATATGTCCCTTTTAGAGCCGTATCAGTGCGGACCCTGTTACATGTACGTTTTTCTCTTCTTATTTTTATTACTTTTATTTCTATTTTATTTAAAAATAAATGTTTGGATAAATTTAAACTTTATATGCACCTGTGGGAGCGAGCGGGAGGTTGGATGAGAACAGTGATGGAGCCAGACAAAAAATTCCAAGGTATTAAAATGTAAATCATGAAGATTTTGAGGACCGGAAAATCTACCGTTTTCCCAATTTAAGACCCCAATTTTGTTCTTCCA